>NW_026441826.1:0-11247 GCF_025612915.1 Magallana angulata
CTATTGAAATCCTTACAGAGGGTTAAACGGAATTTGAAAAGGTGTTAAGACATGCAAGAAAAGAACAACTACCCTGATAGCTTTTCAAAGTTAATTCAAACGGAAGACCTCTCGTTGCTCGCAACGAGATCGCGTCTAGTTATTATTATTTTTTTTTTCTGTCACGTTTTCTCAAAAATGCTTCAGCCGATTTTCATGAAACTTTTAGATCTTATTCATGACAAAATTTGTAAGAAAATTACACGAGATCTTTTCGGTCGTCACTTCCGGTACCGAGATATTAAAGATTTTATGTTTTTGCTTGTTCACGATTTTTCTCAAAAAGTATTCAAGATAGGACTTTCAAATTTTCCGAGAAGGAAGAGAGTGAACGGCCGCAGTGCCCTTTGCATATCCGAACGTCCGCCGTCACTTCCGGTCGTCACCGGAAGGAAATGAAAAACCTTAATTTTTTTAATTTTTTGGATTTGAATTTTTTTTAGTTTTTCATTCGATAGAGACGCTCTCAAAACTTCAGAATATGAAATTCGTTTTAAAATCAATCCACGCATTCTTGAGATTTTGGACTCCAAAGTTCTGAAGCGAGGGTCCGCGTAGCTCAGTCGTTAGAGTGGTGGACTTGTGCCCAGGCGACCCGGGTTCAGTCCCTGAGTGCCGAATCTTTTTTCTCTCTCATTTGTGTTTTGATTAATGGGTTTATCTTTAAAATGATGGATTTGAATGTTTTCCGTTTTATTTTTGTCATAAATAAAAAAAGATACCGGCTTTTTTTAGTACAAATATAGAGCTCTTTTCTGTCAGCAGCTCTCTAAATTACGACGCTCGTCGCATCGCCGACATCAAAGACATGCCGCCGAAGTGCCCCTGTAGTTCGACCGCATTAGAGTTCGCTGGGTCGCTTTGTCGGCATCAAAGAAATGCCGCCATCTCAATGATTGTATGCACACAACATTTAGCAATGCACCCACGTTATTCTACTCGGCTTAAAAAGGAGGACTGCTTAGTATTTAATCCCATATATAGATACACATGCGTTTATTGACAAAGGTTGCTTATATATTGATTTCCTGAACATTATAAAACGCTATGTAATCTCTCTCTCTCTCTCTCTCTCTCTCTCTCTCTCTCTCTCTCTCTCTCAAGTACAAATGTTTTAGCATTTGAATAAGAACTAGTACAGGTAACGTGGAGTAAATTGGATAGAAGCTAAATGTACATTGGCGTCCAAAAATGATACATATTTTATATCAAGTTACGGGATAATGTCTATGGATTCGAATAATTTGAAATTCATTGTTAAATAATTGTCTTCTTACTGATTTGAAGTCAACGCTAAAAAGTCATTTTTATTACAGATGGTGTACTTTTTCCTTTTTTTGTGCATGTCTATATACTGATACAAATCTGTTGCCTGTCGGCATTAAGAAAAGCCTCCGAAGTTTATACACGTAACTATACAAACGAACGGGTGACTGCGACAAGGTTTCGTTTATGAGTGTTTGAGCCTAAGAATAAATAGATGTAAAAAAATCAATAGTTACATCTTTCAAACAACGCTTATATATTGTTCTAACATATGTTTTTTATTTAGAAATTGTGTAATATGTGATATTTAGAATTTAATATTCTACATTTAATAAAGCAGTCAACGACCGACCCCCCCCCCCTCCCAATTCATAAAATCATTTAGTTTTTCTGGTCCGATTTCACTTGATCTTTGATCTTGGGCCTTTAATTTTAACTAATTACCATTCTAGATAACTGTACTAATTACCAGACCAATTCGTTCATTAATAACAGAGTTATGAAGTTTTTGGCATTTGAGTTTCAATTGTCGTGTTTGACATGTACTATAAAAAAAATTCTAACTTCCAAGCCCTTCACTCAATCCTAATGAAAATTTGTGAAAATGAACCCCGGACCCCATTCTTATTGTCTGTGAAATATGCAGCGGATTGAACAATTAAGAAGAAATTCCTGAGATCAAACAGCGAGTATAGCCTGTACAGGGACTTAAAATTTACACAGTACAAGGGATGTAAGCAGCCGCGTAATATTTCTGTTGCATGCATATTTCTTGTTTTCCATTTAGTCTGTATCTACGATAGCGTGTGAACTACTTATGAATGTTAGAACTGTGGAAATTACTGTCATTTTTACCGAATAAATTTACGTGTTACGGATTTCGTTATTTCTACATTTATTAAGATTTTATCAATCCTGCTGAAATAAAACAGTCAAACATAATAGTAAACGACACGAAAAAACATTCTCAACACTGAAATACATGGGTAAAATGCATCAGTCATTGTTTTAGGACTTCCCTTAATTGTTGTTAACCGAATCCGAGATCCACACCTCAAAATTCTATTTTCGATTTATTTAAGACGAAAATCAAGCTCGGGTCTTTTCACCCCCCCCCCCCTCCCGACACAAACACGCATAAATATTTCAAATGACCTCGCACTGTTACCAAACCTGAATAGTCAGACATCTTACACGTTGTTTTTCATCTCATACAAAAACTCAGCTCCTCTCCCGGGCGGAAACTCCCAAAATTCAAAGACAAATTCGGGAATTATTTCGCGTCAGCCATGTTTTGAGACACCTGCAAAGGCTGTGTGTTCTAATCTCACCGGAGCCAAGATTTGTTCTTTCTCTCTATTTTTTTCTCTCCTTTTTGTCTAATTTTCTAACTAAAATATTCAACATAAAAGAGTGTTTGACTGTAGTACAGGCTGAAAACCACTCTTTGATTAAGATTAAGACAAAAACAGTGTTTTATTATTAGGGTCTTCCGTCTTCAGCGGACGGAAGACCTCCTCGTTGCTCGCAACGAGATCGTGTCTAGTTATTATTTTTTTTCTTCCTATTTTTGTGCACGCGATTTCTCAGAAAAGCTCGGCCGATCTCATTGAAAGTTTCAGATACGATAGATATTGGTCTGAACCTGATTAAATTTTTTTGTGCTGATGACGTCACATCCGTTTTTGAGATATTGAGATTTTTCTAATTTTTATATGGGTATTTTGTCTTCTGTCGTTCTCCTAAAGTATAAGAGATATTGAGCTCAAATTTCTACGGTTGGTAAAGGAAAGATTGAAGTTTTGCATGGTTGTTGTTTTGTAAGTTTAGCACTTCTGGCGCCAAAGCTCGCTAGGGCTCGAAAATTGGCATTAGAAAAACATCGTAAATTTTTGTGCTTTTTTCTCTTTATCTTTTTTCTGGAAAATATTTTAATGAAACATGTAATGTAAAAAAGGCTCATATTTAAAAGACCTTTCGGCTGATCTCAGGAAAAAGGGGCTGGCCCCTAAAATTAGGGACCTTGAAGGCTCTAAAGTCTTTTACCCATAGCTCTTCACCAAGGGATATTTTGTAATAGATTATAGAAGCAAATATGTTTATCTCACAGTTATGTATTCAAGCAATGTAATGATTTTATGATGTGTTACGTAATTAAGGGTTTTTAGGGGCCAAAAGTCCAAAATTTCGATCACCCATATCTCACAAAGGAAAACTATTTTGTAATGCAGTACATAGGAAAAGTTGTTCAAAATGATGTACTTTACAACATGCAACAGTCAAAATTTCGTTAAACGGCCCCTAAAAGGAGAAAAGGGACCGGCCCCTAAAACCTTCTTTCTCATATATCTCCGAAACGGTAACGAAATTCTAAACACTTGTTGAACAAAATTTGTGTAGAATTAAATGACCTTTTATTTGAAATCAAGAAAAAGGGGCTGGCCCCTCAAATTAGGGGACCAAAGGGCTCTAAAATCTTTAATCTGTAGCCCTTTACTGAGAGATATTTTGTGAAATATTATAGAAGCAAATGTCTTTATCTTATAGTTCTGTATTCAAGCAATATAATGATTTAATCATGTGTTACGTTATTAAGGGTTTTTAGGGGCCAAAAGTCAAAAAATTTGATCACCCATATCTCAGAAAGGAAAAATATTTTGTAATGCAGTATAAAAGAAAAGTTGTTCAAAATGATGTTCTCAACAAATTGCAACCGTCAAAATTTCGTTGAACGGCCCCTAAAAGAAGATAAGGGACCGGCCCCTAAAACCTTCTTTCTCATATATCTCCGAAACGGTAACGAAATTCTAAACACTTGTTGAACAAAATTTGTGTAGAATTAAATGACCTTTTATTTAAAATCAAGAAAAAGGGGCTGGCCCCTCAAATTAGGGGACCAAAGGGCTCTAAAGTCTTTAATCTGTAGCCCTTTACTGAGATATATTTTGTGAAATAATATAGAAGCAAATGTGTTTATCTTATAGTTATCTATTCAAGCAATGTAATGATTTTATCATGTGTTACGTAATTAGGGGTTTTTAGGGGCCAAAAATTTTCTAAACACTTGCTGACAAAATGTGTTCAGAATTAAATGTCCTTTCATTTGAATCCAAGAAAAAGGGACTTGCCCCTTAAATTAGGGGATCAAAGAGCTCTAAAATCTTTTATCTATAGCCCTATAATGAGAGCCATTTTGTGAAAGGTTATTAAAGCCAGATTAGGTTAAAAAAGCAAGAGAACTTATACAAAAACAATACAATAAAGCATTAGTACTCTACTCCTTTTCCATAACCTGTCGAAAATCAAAGTCGATGATGTCATATTTCATTCTAAAAATCGAACGGAAGACCTCCTCGTTGCTCGCAACGAGATCGTGTCTAGTTATTTTTATTTTTCTTTCAACCAATTTTGTGTACGCGATTTCTCTAAAACTACTCGACCGATTTGAATGAAACTTTTAGGTCTGATAGATTATGATCTGAACCTTATTGGACTTTTTTTTTTAATGATAACGTCACTTCCGGTTTTGAGTTATTCACAATTAAACGATTTTCAGAGGGTCGGCTTGTACAAGGGTAAACTCCTAAACACTTTAAGATATTGAGTTAAAAATTTCAGGGATTGTGGACAAAAGGTTGTAGATCTGACATGTGGTATATATATTTTCCTGTGAAAAAGCGCCGAAGCTCGCCCGAGCTCGAAAATAACAGTTAAAAGAGCGTCGTGATTTTTCATGGTTTTCTTTCAATATCTCTTTCCTCGATAGTATTTCGTTATAACATGTAGAACAAAAAATCTTTAAAAAGTCAAGAGTTTTCAAGTGACATCAAGAAAAAGGGGCTCACCCTTCAAATAAGGGGCTGAGGGAGATCTAAAGTCTTTTATTGATAACTTTTTACTCTGAAATATTTTGTGATACGTTATAGAAGCAATTATGTTCATTCTAATGATATTCACCTAAACATGGCAATCATTTACTCCTATGTTACGTAATTAGGGATTTTAAGGTGCCTGGAGTCCAAAACTTTGATGCTGAATATCTCAAAATGGATGAAAATTTTGATAAGCTATGCTAAGCTTATATGCTACACAGGTGACCGTTAAGGCCTATTGAGCTAATAACTGATGATCCATTCTATTTGAACTTTCTTACCTTCCACTGATACATAAACATGTAGATGTCATGTACTACATTATTGAGAATAAAAGAGTGCTTACTCATTTCATAACACAACAGTTAATTTGCAGCAATTAAAAGTAGGGGTAACTTTTCTCTAACTGGAGGAGAATTCCAAATAACATTATCCTCAAACTTTTGACTACAGGCACATTGTAAGCAAATGTACAACCTTAATTTTGAATGCCGTTGATACATTGCTTCACTTTTTTTAACATACCGCTGACACTGTCTCTCTTTTTCTTCCTTGTTGGAACAAAGACCAGGCCCTAAATTTCATTGCTTGCCAATTCCTTTCCTTCATGAACTGGCTTTTGACCATCGCTTGCAAAATGTCATATTTTCTAGGTGGTTTATTTGTTGATCTGATCTTTGACATCAAATGTTTTTTATACTTTGTATTTAAACTGTTGTCCACCGAGTTCAGCATTTAACAAGTATAGTGATGACTGGTGCCAAACCTGCGTCAAAGACGAGCAGCACAACAAAGAGGTCTTCAGAGAAGTCCAGAGGAAGGGGACACCTACGGCGTTTGGTAGTATATTAATCGAAAGACAACACAACCCAGGACCACTTTGAGCTAGAAAAGATTTATAATCAGTGCACATTACAAGATGTGTGGACCGGGAGTAAGTTACTCATTCTAGTTGGCCTGATTGCAGTAGTTAACACTGTCAATATCAGTACCGCTACTAAGCAAATAAGTAAAGAATTAGCAAGACATTGGATGCCTTCCTGGCGAATACGAAATAAAAATTTACAGTGACAATGAAGATTGTGACCATGACGCTGCGATCGTTTTCCGAATGTTCAATCTTATTGAAACAAAGAATGAACATATTTCAGCTGCAGAAACGGACAAATCTGTGGATCCGTTTAATGTTGCTTCTGAAAGTGATGGTTGGTTTATGAATAGATGCATATACACAAAGAACTTTTCAAACAATGAGATTAAGAATCATACCTTTAATATAAGAGAAATGACCAGAATTGAGAAGGAGGTGTTTATCATGGGCACTCCACAGACTGATTGTTAAAAACAACCAACAAAACACAGAGCGAAAACGTGTGCGCTATACCTTCAGTATGAAAGTTCTACCGCATCTTTTACATATGTTACGCCATGCACGCCGTTTACTCCTGCCTCTACCATCTAAACAACATGTTCTGGTCATCAAAAAACTGACAACCATGAACCAGTTGCGATTTATCGGACGATAACTTCACACCTTAAGGGCTTGCAGACATCAGTGAACTTTATGAAAATATCGCTGGCCATAATGAATACAAAGCTTGATGCTGCGAATAGACGAATCAGGCTTGGAAGCGGCAGGAAAGAAACTAACGTCAGTAGAGACCCCTGACCCAGCCCCCATCATCAGAAACTGACTTTTTTAATATCGTATTTTAAGCCTTAACTAATGTTATGTAATATCCTAGAACATTTTTGCCTTATCCAAATACCATTCAGTATTACTTGTTGACAATCACATACAGGTAAAAGAAAATATACTCACATGGTTTGCAGCTGCCACACCAGATGACAAAACACAAGGCCTTCCATCTGTCTGGACCTTGTAGGTACATGAACTATCTGTTGATTGTCATAATGAAAATTATTAGTGAATATGTCAAATTTATCTACAGGAGACACATTTGGATTCCGTAATTCAAAGACTAAATCCATAATAATTATTTGAGACCAATTTTGACCAGAGAGAGATGGAAAATTAAATGTTTTTAAATTTTTAATTAAATAAATCAAAATAATTTACTAACCTGTAGACGTTTTGTTGGTGCTGGCAGCAAGAAGCTCCTTCTCCAATTCCTGTATTCTTTTGTCGGCTTTCAGCAACACTTCTTTAATTTTGTCGCATTCTTTGCAGTTCTAGTAAAAATTAAAAAAAATACATATCTAATTTATAATAACAAATCAAAACAATATTCTACGAAATCTATAGTGAAAATAATTAAGTTCGTATTCCATTCAAAATACCTATTATCATCTGTTATCAACTTACAATTATTTGCTTTAATATTTAATATTAAGCAGTTTTTTAGTGTAAAATAGTGCATTGATCTACCAATGCATGTAAATTGCAAAACTTCAATAATTTTTTTTAAAGCTACATACCTTCTTTGTCTTTTGCATCTCCTCCACAGGAATCTTAGTCTGCATGCATGATTTTCCCACAAAAATAAAGACAAATGAAAATGTGTTTCTATAGAATGATACAAAGATGCATAATAATAAAAATTGATTTTTACAAACAGATGAACAAGTAAACAATTTCTTTATTGGGATAATTCTTATGAAGATTCCTATTCATCAATTTAAAACCTTATATCGTACCTTATCATAACTGCTATTATTTGTAACAGGGTGCTGCAAGGGGTTTCATGAGCAAAACGGTAGTTTCTGCCATATCTGTCTCGATCTTGTGGTCACCTAGTCACCTCTGGTGTGTTGTAAAACTCGTTTTTGTGCCAGTACCTCTGGGGATGAAATGGCATCATTGAGCTGTTGGAGCAATTGTATATCTGTGAATTCTGGTAACCATAGCACATCTGGTTCTGGTTCATGAACGTGTTTGACATCACTTGGTTATGATATATAGCATTGTTGACAGTGTTGTTGGAGGGCAAGCTGGTGATGGCTCGTTGGCTGATACCAGCTGAGAGCAACTTTGGGTATCCAGGTCAATATAGGTGCTACCTTCACTGTCAGGCGGATGTGTTGTAGTTGGATTGGGTTGAATATCATTGGAGTCTTGAAATTTATAATTAACAACGTATTTGAGCAAGTTTTATTGATTTGTTACAATTATAACAACAGTTATATTACATACCAATATATGTTATATTTTCATAAAATATCTAAATCCAATTCTATCCCATCTATGCTAGCCAAGTGTGAGGATTCTCGTTGTTTCTCTACAGAAACACTATGATCATCTCCATGGCCTAGCAAAGATGCATTTATCTGCAAACAAAGTGTAATATTAATGATAGTCTATAGTGGCAGGGGTGTTTTTCTCAGAGAGCAATTTACAACAAATTGTTTGATATCTAGAATAAGTGTTCTGACGGAAGTTTGTTGTGATATCCTCTGCCGCATACATATCATGGTACGAAATTCAAGCGAAGAGGAAAAACAACACATTGTCAAAGGTATAATTAAGTCTGTGAAAACCTAAATAAAGATGGCTCATTCAATGTGGCCGCCAGTGAAATGAGCGGGAACAATTCCATTAAAGATTTTAGTTATAAAACTTACTATTTTAACAAATTTCACTAATATTTTTATAGTTATAATCTTAAATATTATTATAAAACATTATTTAGGTTCTTTCCAAAAAATTCAGAATTATTTTTAAGCAGCTTACTTTGATGAAGTAATTTATTTCAGTTTAACCATTCATTATAAGTTTTTAAATATGCTGATTTTGGTTTTTTATTTGACAAGTTAAACAATCATATTCAATACATTGTATATCTATAGTAATGATTGATAAGCTTTGATTTATTGACATTCATTGGTTTTTATGGCTTACGGCCATCTAGTTGCCGGGTAATCTTTACGGCAAAGAGTTCAGTTATCTGAACATGCGCGACTAAAAATAGTTCTATTCGAATGTTGCAAAGTTAACTGTTTGTTGTTCAAAATAAATATCTTTTAGCAAAATTATATTTTCCATATGTTATTATCACTTATGTTATTGTAACCAATATGAATTGACTTTATTTAAATAAACTCGAATTCTAACGTGAATGAATATTAAATGCAGTGTTTTCCCTAGGCCTTTTTTGCATAGAGGTATAGGCCCCCGCCATGCATCACGGAGTGCCGCCATGCTTTCCGCTATCATGCATACATGTATTATAAGCAAAAAATCTTTTCCCAATTATTTCAGATCCTAACAGTGATAAGTAAATGTAAATTTGTCGTTAATTCGTTCAATCTTCATAAAAAACTTTTGCACCCACAGGGAGCGTCGGTAACTTCGATCGACATAAATCTCAGCAAGGGGGAAAGTGTTTAACGGTTAAAGACTGAACTTTTGATTGAGATATATTGAAACTGGGATTATAAATCGGTAATAAATGCGTATATAGAGGGGCAATTACTACTTGTTTTAATATAATGTGCCTTCTTCGACACCTCCGCCATTATCGAATGTTAGGGATTTTCCAAGATCTAAAAATAGCACAATGTTCCCTCGATGGAGTTACCTTGGTTGTGCTATGATTGAACTGTTTATTTGTCGTAAAAATATTGGAAACTTGAGACCAAATGTACTCAAATAAGAAAACAATATACAGTTAAGCTTGATTGCAAGTCATATACGGAAGCGATGTCATATTACTATAACATAGAGACATCGTATAGTATGCCTCTGAAAATGACTGTGTACACATGTAATGTGAAGAGAGATTGACTGCAAAGTTATAGTGCAGTAATTAATTTTAATTAAATTTGGTGTCAAAACAAGTCTGCTGTAATTGAATAGTTCTGCCTTCTGCCTGTTTCTTGCCCCCCCCCCCCCCTCCAAAGAGTTTATCTCTGTACAAAGGGAAAAAAATAAAACAGAAGGTGTTAGAACTGCCTTGTGAATCTATATATCTTATAAAAGCTTGTGAAGGTCAGCCTCTTAAAAAAGTAGAAAAAACCCAGAAAAATATGAATAAATATACATTTATGAAATACAAATAAACTGGAATAATACTTGTTGGTATACTGTATAGCTTTAATTTCACTCCTCATTTCCTTATTTACATATCAATTTTTTACCTACTCCCAAAAAAGTGGGGGGGGGGGGGGGCAACTCAATGATAATTCCATTTTTTATATGTAAATTTTAACAAATTTGTTGCTGCGAGAAAAAGTGGGGGGGGGGGGGGGGGCAGTACTGTATAACTTTAATTTCACTCCTCATTTCCTTATTTACATATCAATTTTTTACCTACTCCCAAAAAAGTGGGGGGGGGGGGGGGGGGCAACTGAATGATAATTCCATTTTTTATATGTAAATTTTAACAAATTTGTTGCTGCGAGAAAAAGTGGGGGGGGGGGGGGGGGGCAGGCCCCCCCCCCCCCCCTGATGCTACGTGCCTGATACTTATATTTGAGAGCATGTTGGTTTTAAGTGTTTTTTGTGTCCTATATCGTTGTATGAATTTACAGTTAATGTACTTCAGTCGTTGGATAAAATTAAAGAAAGAAGCAAATTGTCTCATATTGGAGTTTTGGAGTTTGAGTCTGACATCATCATAATTTTTTTATGCAGTCTATGATTTTCCTAAAAGCAATGGTGGTTTCAACTAATTGATAAAAGAGGCGTCTAGATTTCAATCCTGTCTATTTCGGTCACTAAGGTTCGACCAATCAACAAATGGGGCATGTTGATATCGGTCCTGTTAGTTTCTATAGATCTATGAATTACATGTAGCTAGTTACTTTCTATAGAGCTATACATAAACTAAAGTTTCCGTAAGAAATAGAGGGAATCATACTCGATCCATGTAAATATAGTCATATCAAACCCGTAAGCCATTATGGCCCTTCAGGCCTTTGATTTTATTTTTAATTCAACATAAATTACCGGTACATTATACTGTATTGACCATGTCTTTGAATGAGTTCAATGATGACAGAACAGCTCATTTTTTTCACAATGGTCTTTTTGCTGTTGTTCTTTTTCTTCTTTTTTTGTATCTTTTTCTCAGCATCCCAGTTTTCTGTTGACAGTTTCAAAATTGCAGAT